>NC_029517.1:75660723-75660924 GCF_001577835.2 Coturnix japonica | reverse complement strand
GACTGGACAGGATGTAAAGAACATCCTCTATACTGCTGCTGGAGAGAAAGGCCCCACTTGGAGTTTGTGGCAAAGAGCCTCAGGAGAGACCCGAGGCCGACCCCTGGGATTCTGGAGTCGAGCATATAAGGGATCTGAAGAGTGCTATGCTCCAACTGAGAAGGAGATCTTAGCCGCGTATGAGGGGGTTCGGGCTGCTTC